>NW_017095807.1:0-2003 GCF_001412225.1 Nicrophorus vespilloides
ATTACAGCCAAACGGCTATAACCACATTAATATATCGATAATTGCTAGATTCCCCAAACATTCAGCTTTCATATGCATATGTTGGATTAATTCCATGTATTATAGCTTTCGAGAAAATCAATTAAATGTAAAAACACTGCTTTTTCGAGCATTTTTTATATGCTGTAACTCTTTGTTTTCTCTGTTAAATAATTAACGACCTACTAAAGAGAACGAGATGAATCGAATGCAATATTGAAGAGGAATTTTGCAGGAATTTGAATTTGAAGCCCATTGTGCGCTTTCGGCCACAGTTTCTCATTAAATTCTTTCCACCAACAATGGGAGGAGGGTGAAAAGAAAGAAAGAACGGACGGACGTACGTAAGCCTCTCGGCCGCCCGCCCGCAGCGAAAGATGATTTATGGTTTAATTAAGCGAATTTTATTAGCGGCAATAGAAAGTTTATTACATTTTTGCCGATCATAATCATCATCATCAACAATAATATCATGGGAATCATCATCATTTATCTTTAGACTTGTTGCTTTAGTTATGGTAAATAGAAGATTTGATTAAAGAATACCTTTATAATGTCTGTGGCAGCGTAGTAGTTTTCAGCTGGAATCGTCCCGTTTGGGGTCGAAGTCTGGTAGTTCTGGTCGTAGGTGGGCGGACGTGAGGCGGGTGGTGGAGGCGGCGTCAGGTTGTAGAACGAAGGCGACGTGAACTTCAGCTCCTCCGGAAAACTGTTGACACTGGTGAAATCTGCAAAAAAATGAAATAAAAAGAAAAAATACATACAAATAATAATAAAGAAAGGAGAGGAAAGCAATGGGAAAAAGTGCGCTTCTCGTCATTTCCGGCACGAAACGAGGGGATGAAATAAGGACACGCATTTGTAATTCAAATCGGGCTAGTAGTAAGTGGTGTCGTATTGTGCACACATAGAGATGGAACAGAAAGAGAGAGAGAGAAGAAAAGTATAGATGAAAGAGTGGTAAGTGAGAGAAGGAGAGGGAGAGAGCAAATACGGTGAATATATAAAGTAAGAGTGGAACGGAAGGGTGGATACGACGAACGGTAAAGATTTAAAGTGGCAGCTTCAATTACTTTAAATCATGCGCTGAATATTCATACGGGAGGGAAAATACCTTCGCGAAGTATTTAAACCGTTTATACGTGATCTCATTTAGTTTCCCCAGACTTCACCGATCTCCCTTTCTCTCTGTCTCACTCCTACACACACGACCATTCGTACACTTTCTCATTCTCCTCACATGATACAACTCTTCATAATCATATATATATTTATATTTAAAAAAAAACTTAATTAAAAAAAAAACAAGTTGCATATTTGTAAAACAAACAAAAGTGATAAATTTTCATTTTGTTTTTAACGTAATCATGTAATCTAATTAACTACGTCAAATTGTTTTATAAAACATAAATTATTAAATTACAAATTATAACTAAACTTTTTATTTTTTTCAATTGAACATTTAAACGGTGTCCCAAAATTAACGTAACATTTGAATCGTGCAGTGAAGTGTCAAATAGTTTTTTTTTTTTGGGGGTTTCCATCACTTTACTGCACAAATGGCGGCAAATTCAAATCTTACGGATGTAAATTATTATCAAACTTTTTTAATTTTTTTATTATTTATTATTAATGTTTCATCGAAAACCTAATGAAATTCCTGCTAGATTTGTAACATATAACTCATGGAATTACAATCTTTAGAATCAATATAAATTAGACTCAAAAAAAAAAACAATTATACTAATTATATTTATTTTAATTTATGTAAATGACTTAATAATAACATTTCTGCAAGATTTACAACATAAAAAACTGAATCATTTTCCTTCACTTCAGTTCAATAACCAATTAGAATATTAGTCTTATCTTAATTACACAAAGATGTTTCGAAAAGTCGTTTGTCTTCCGTGAATTTTCCAACAACAATTCAGCTTTCATATGCATCTTTTGGATTCATTCCATGTATTATAGTTTTCGAGTAA
>NW_017095808.1:0-4262 GCF_001412225.1 Nicrophorus vespilloides
TCACCTCCTACCATGTACTCCATGACTATTGTCACATGGCTAGCGGTCTCGAAGACCTCGTGCAAACGAACAATGCTCTTCGACTTGCACTTTTGTAGAACGGCTATTTCGTGGTGGATCGAAGGTATCCAGTTATCTGTCAATGTTTGCTTCTTTATGGATTTTGCAGCGTACAAGATTCCCGTTTTCTTGTGAATCAATTTTCTCACTACACCAAATTTACCTCTACCCACAATCGAAACTACCTTGTAGGATTCATCCACCGGATTCTTAAGGAACATCTTCTTCTCGGACTCGTCCAAAGTAAACAAACCCTTGCTTCTCTGCATATTATTGCTCTGTTTTAAATGCTAAACTCTACTAGAAAGTTCAATATCAAATATGTAACTTCAGATGTTCGCTGCTTCAACTGTTTATATTCAGATAATACCTACTGAAGATCAAATATGAAACTTCAAATTGAGATGTTCGCTGTTTCAACGCCTGAAGTAAACTGATTGCAGAATGATTGTAGCGCTTGCTTATATTCAGACAACACAAGTAATTTTCAGGTTTTAAGTTTGTTTTGTGATGACAAACTATGTAACTTTAGTATGAGATGTAAACTGCTTCAATGTCTGAAGTGAACTGAGTTGCGAAGATCCATGTACATGCTTTTATTCAGATTTTGCAGGTAATTTCACTTACCCTTAGTAATAAAATGGTTTCAGTGAGGGGTGGGGATTGGACCTTCCTCTTCTAACTAAATGGATAATTACACCTATTTTCTAAAACTGTCCGAATAATTATAGTTTTAATCTACAATAAAAAGAATAAACTAATATTTGCAAAATATTTGATAAATGTAGTTTTTCTCTCTCTTTCTGAGAAATAATTTATACCTGAAAAACGTGAAAGTTTTATATATTATACAGAATATACTATCCGTTAGTTTTCAGAATCAAGCTGAATAAATAATTAAAAGATTAGATTATTGTCCAATTAAAGGTTGTTCTTTTATATATTAATAATATGTATCAAAACTAGAAACTGTATCAACAAAATTCATGTTATTTCCCAAATTCAGAATCAAATATTGTTTTTTTCGTTTTTCTTTTTTAGTTTTTCAGGTACAAATTATATGTCAGAAACATTGTTGTTTTTAAATATTTTGCAATTATTAGTTTATTCTTATTGTTGTGGAAACGTGATAATACGTGAAATCAAATATTAATTAGAAGAAATAAAATTAAAACTACAATTATTCGGCCAGTTATAGGAAATAGATGTGATTATACATTTAGGTAGAAGAGGACGGTCCAACCCCCCGACCCCCACCCCCAAGTGAAATTCCAAAAATTACCTGCAAAATCTGAATAAAAGCATGTACATGGATCTTCACAACTCACTTCACTTCAGACATTGAAGCAGTTTACATCTCATACTAAAGTTACATAGTTTGTCATCACAAAACAAACTTAAAACCTGAAAATTTGTTATCTGAATATAAGGAAGCGTTACAACCATTCTGCAATCAGTTTACTTCAGACGTTGAAGCAGTGAACATCTAAATTTGCAGTTTCATATTTGATCTTCAGTAAGTAACTATAAACTTGTATTAGCTGAATATAAGCAAGCGCAGCAATCATTCTGCAATCAGTTTACTTCAGAAGTTGAAGCAGCGAACATCTGAAGTTACATATTTGTTATTGAACTTTCTAGTAGAGTTTAGCATTTAAAACAGCAATAATATGCAGTGCAACAAGGGTTTGTTTACTTTGGACGAGTGCGAGAAGAAGGTGTTCCTTAAGAATCCGGTGGATGAATCCTACAAGGTAGTTTCGATTGTGTTTAAAGGTAAATATGGTATAGTGAGAAAATTGATCCACAAGAAAACGGGAATCTTGTACGCTGCAAAATCCATAAAGAAGCAAACATTGACAGATAACTGGACACCTTCGATCCACCATGAAATAGCCGTATTACAAAAGTGCAAGTCGAAAAGCATTGTTCGTTTGCACGAGGTCTTCGAGACCGCTAGCCATGTGACAATAGTCATGGAGTACATGGTAGGAGGTGATCTTCAAAGTATTTTCGAGAAGAGAGAATGCCTATCGGAAGTTGAGACCAAGACTGTGATTGCACAATTATTAGAAAGCGTTCGAATTTTACATCATCAAAACATAGTCCACATGGACATTAAAATACAGAATGTTTTGCTTTCGAAACCTAACTGTTTAGAGAATATCAAACTTTGCGATTTCGGAATTTCCAAGTTTTTGGAACCAGGTAGAGTGGTCAGAGCATTACAAGGAACTTTGGATTATTTGGCGCCTGAATTATTGAAACGAGATCAGATCACGCTGAAAGTAGATGTTTGGTCGATCGGCGTGTTAACTTACAGTCTGGTTAGTGGATATACACCGTTTGGCGTCCAATCACAGGAAGAAACGATCAGAAACATCACCAGAGGAATCGTGAAATTCGATGAAAAACTATGTGGTTCCATCACAGTTGGTTGCATTAAGTTTATAAAATCAATGTTGGTTTTAGACCCAAAATTGAGACCTACTGTTGATGAATTGATTAAGCACGTATGGTTGACAACTGGAAAAAGATCTTCGTAAATTTCTTTAATTTTTAATATTTTTATTTCACATGCATTATATCTGTACAATTATTTTATTTGTAAATTTAATATACGAAATATGTATTTCTATTTTATTTTTTAAGATTTTCTGATTATGTAATATAAATAAAGATTAACTTATTCCATTGATATGTTCTAGTATATAAACTTCCTTTCCCTTAAATCATCTAATATTAGCCTATTCCCAATTTTAAAAATACGGTGAAAAAAAATATGATTCTGGATGAAAATCATAAATTTCTGAATTCGTTATGAAGTTCATATTAACCAATTTAAGTGTTTTAATCATAATTTAAAAATAAAAGAATTAATTAAATTCTTAATTCATGTTAGAATTGTAATGAAAATTTAATCAATTCTTAAATAATGATAATTTCAGTAGTGTAGTTTAAAGCAAACAAACATTTCTTTTTAATTGCCACAAAATCATCAACTTTATTGCTTGAGATATTTAGGTTCAGTTCATTATTAATGTAATTTTTTTCTGCTGATTTTCAATCAATATTTTTTTTTACTAAGTTTTCATTAATTTGCTGATATTCGCTGCAACAGTTAATTAGTTAAGTATTGTTGAAATTTGATGGTTCGTTGAATGTTTGTTTCAACGTCTATAATGTCACTTTCCATTTTTCTGCAGTGAATGAATCTGCTTCTTCGTAATCGTAAAAATGCGTAAATTCAGTTATTAAATAATTTTGTGAAATTTTATTTTTCAATTCGGAATTTAAAAATGTAAATGATGTTAATTAACAATAATCTTAAATGACCGCGTTTTTCGTAGTTCGGATAATCTAAAAAAATAATAGTTCGGACAATATTTGTTAATCTGTTGTAGTTCTTTTCTACGAATATCTTTGTAATTCAAAAATTTGTCAAATACACTTGTTTGAGAATCAATTTTAAATTTCAAATTCTCTTTGAATTCAGTCAATTCTTTTTGCAACGAGAAATCAATATCGACTTTGAAATTGTTTTGAAATCCAAGTCGGGACATCTAAATTGGCGAAATTGTTGTTTTAATTGTTTCATGTTTTCTATGTAGAGTCGAATCCTTTCGCGTTAATATTATCTTTTTTGAGAGGAAAGACCTATTTACTTATTATACTGTGTGAGAGAAAAAAGTTTTCTTTTACCATTGTACAGAATATTAGTACATCCGAAAACAGTTTTTTCAGATGTACTAACTATTATTACTACCTTCGGTATACCTAATTCACGATATCAAAATTAAAAAAAAAATATGTTAAAATTGAAGTACATTTCTTTATAATCAAATTATTTATTCCATATTATATTTTAGATTGCACGAAATACAAAAATTAACTGGTATATTTTTAGAAAAAAAGTTAATAAAACAAATAGTAAACTAAATATTCATTAAAAAGACATTAAAACATTTTTTTTTTTAAATACGTAAGTGCAGTTAAGGAATTATCTGTAATAGATTGTAAAATTTCCTGCTAAAGAAAATGTCCATAAATGCGCTTAAGTATTTAAATTATACTTTGTTATTTTTTCGTCAAAGTTTCCAATATTCTCCGGTTTATATATGTTTCTTATTTATAACAAATCTAATAGTTTTATAGTTTAAATTAATTCCTCGTTCTGCAATGTTTCGTCGACGTCATGAAAA
>NW_017095808.1:4267-11219 GCF_001412225.1 Nicrophorus vespilloides
AGCACCCTCACATTATAAAAATCCTTATACAGTTGCTTTTGATCCAAAATTAAAATTAATTGCTTCGAATAATCGTATACTTTTTGTATAAGTTTTTGGCATCGTCCTGGAAATAACGCAGGATAATTTCGTCACTCTGATGATTATTTTCTTATCATCAGGCGAGTTTATATACACTATTTTAAGATAATTTTCAATATAGTTAGTGTAGTTGAAAAAGGGTATTCCGGGTAAAAGTAATACTTTGAAAAGCCGTATTTCTTGATAATTTTTCTTTTCACAGGTAAAATTTTTCAACCGTTGACTGCGAGATTTTAAATTTTTGTGTCGCGTTTGATTCGCACTGCAATCCATCATTATTATCTGTTTTTGTTCCCCTTTTTCCTTTTTGCCGGCTGATAGGTCCTCCTCTATTAGGACCTGAAGACGCCAAAGTCTTCCCACCTCACGTCCTCTTTTTTTCAATAAATAAAACAGTTCACAATATAAAAACTTGGAACAAACTAAAATCTTTTTTTTATTTTATTTAAAAATTCTAAAAATAATTATATTCTTCTCAATAGATTCGAAACGAAACGCTTTGATGTTTATGCCCATTTGTCATTTGGTTCAGATTTAGGCGAAAGGAATTTTTATCGGTTAACAAAAAGGATTTAGTGATGAGCCAACCAACAGTTTTTGCAAAATATTTTTAAGACTCTACTAATCAAAACTCACTCATTTTGTGGCTCAATAAAGCATCTGTGATTCGTTATCTCTCAGGCACATAGTTGTGTAGTTAGTTCAATTTTTTCTAAGAAATATTGGGCCTTTTTTCGGTCGTCATTTAAAATTCGTGGAACCAATCGTACGGATTTCTTCATATTCTCGACACAGCCATGGCATTCAAGCCCAGTTCATCATCTACTATTTCCTGTGTCATTCTTAAATCTTCGTCAATTTTTGCCTTCAGCAGGGCTACATTTGTGTCGTCGGTGAAAGATTTCGTAATCAATAGAAAAATGCCCGGTTTGGAATCTTCGAAACTACTTGGAAATGCTCATAAGGGATGATGCATTCACTCCATATGCATTTTGGCATTTCTAGAAAATTTTCATAGGCTTGAGTTTACGTCGAAATCCGTAGATAATGGGGAAACAATTTTTTGCAGTGTTTGTGATGGAATTTCTACCAACATTATCTTGCATTTACTCCTATCCATTCTTACCGATCTTCTTGAAATTTCACATGAAATATCGTTAGACTTTAACAAATTGAGAAACAACTTTTGTATTTATTTTGAAATGTTTTAAATTCTCCCGACTTACGAACATATTCTACGATCAACTCTTTGGAACAAAATTAGTTCCAAAATCGGTATAAAAAAACAGATACAATCAAATTAAAAAGAAATATACTACAAATAACTTAAATTTACAGTATAGCTCACAAAACCACTCTTAATGATTGCATAATTAATAGTAAATATACTTATAAATGTATATTAATTTAATATGTATTAAAAGAAATCAAATAAAATACGACTAATATTTATTTAATCATGTCAAATATAAAAATTAAAAAGTATTATTTACATATGAAAAGTAAATACAAAAGTGAACAAAGTTAAATATTCAATAAAAATATTAATATAAAAAAAATAAAATAAACATATACACGAAACTTTTACAATTCTTTTAGAGTCAGAACGTCGGAAGAGCACGCCTGGGCAGCTGCCTGAGCTTCTACATCAACTACATCGTTGTATTTTGGCGGAGGCGCCGGGAATTCGCGTTCTGAAACGATACAAATTTAATTACTTAATAAATGTAGAAAATAAATATATTATAAAATTCAAAAATTGATAAAATCTAACATTTAGAATATTTAAAAAAAAAATGTATCTACAATTTGTGAAAAACATGAATTTTAGATATATTTCTTAATTAATATTGCATGATTTAATAAATAAAAATGTGATGAACGAAAATGCGTATAAATAATATTGCAGTAAATTCTGTGAAGATTTCTTTCTGAAAGACGAAAAACTGTTAATTAATTTGTTAAATATCTATTATATTGTGGAACCTCGCTTAACGAGCAAAATGAATTGTAAGAAAATAAGATAATGAAAGTCCCGGATTGCGCACTTGCTACCTCATTTTTAAAACTTATGTACACATATTTTCACTATACGATTAATTCACTATTTGAGTAAAAATTCACTGTATTCCACGAGGTTTCACTGTATATATATATATACCTTGGTAAGGTGGTGGATCGTCAAATGACATCGATGCAATTTCAACGT
The DNA here is from genome assembly GCF_001412225.1 of Nicrophorus vespilloides. Classification (NCBI taxonomy): domain Eukaryota; kingdom Metazoa; phylum Arthropoda; class Insecta; order Coleoptera; family Silphidae; genus Nicrophorus; species Nicrophorus vespilloides. The sequence continues at coordinate 6,558 of NW_017095808.1, forward strand.
TATTTCCACTTATATCATCTGAAAAGAAAAACAGGAATTTAATTTAATGAATGCATATTGAAAACCACTCACCCGAACGATACTGTTGTATAATTTTGTAGATAAGAATCAGAAGAAAGAGAAAAATTAAAATGCACAAAACTACCATCAGGTCATATATCTCTGTTGATGCCATCATATATGTGTGGTTACTGCTCACGAAAAATATCCTTCGAGACTATTTCAAATGTTGCTCTCAGCCCTCCTTACGAAGATATCCCCACCACGGTTTAAAAACCCTTCGTATTTTTCCGAAAACTGAGACCATCTGGCGTCTACCTACAAATCCTTTTTATGCAATAAAACACAATTAAAGGACAATTACCATCCGTTTTTAACGATAATGATGTTTATTTAAGATTTTCTAGTCAATATATTTACGTTTTCAAAAGAATTTGCTTTACATTTTGAATAACAATTCACTATTTTCAAAAATGAACTAACAATATTCCGAACTATGAACAATAGCCCTTTGTTCAATTATTGTTGTTGCATGAATATGCTTATTTTTTGATGTAACTGTTAACTGTTTGAGGGGCCAGAAATCAGACAACTTCGTCAACTGAATCAACATCAAATGGATTGACATTTGCAGAGTAGATTCGAATGGAAATTAGTCCTAGGCTTTTAGTCCTAGACATTAAGTATTCAGATTGAGTGAGAAAACGAACGGTTATAAATTTTTATATATATATATTTCCTTTATCGTCACGCACAGAAATAGATTTCTTTTGTGCAGAATTGTACAGTCTTCAATTTACAGTCCTAACATTTTTTTAAAATTATTATTATCATTTACTGTAAAAATAATGTTTTTCTGATGAAAACAATTGCTTAAAATGAAAATATACTTAAAATATATTTGATTTACCAACCAAATTAAATGGTATTTCTTTTTTTCTTTTTTTATATTAATAGACATGTTAAAAAAATGCGTGTCCCTCAATTATACTTTTTTGTTTTAATAATTGTAAGTGTAAAGATGAACTTTCTGAGTGATTAGTCCATTTAGAGCACGTTTGTGGAAACACTGCTACTTTCAAAGCAAATGTGATTTCCGAGAACGGAACTGGTCGGTTCGTGATATTATCCTTGTGACCCTCTCACTCGCCAACGCATCAGCCCTTTCGTTCCCTGGGATTTCAGCAGAAACCTCTGACCCAATCCTTTCCAAGAAATTTAACCTGTCCTTGACTGGGAGAATAATATAATTGATTTTGGATGAATATTGCGAAGATTGAATCGCGTCCAACGCACTTTTAGTGTCAGATATTATTACATTCTTTCTCCATTCATTTCTCTGAATTAGTTTTAGAGCCCTGTAAATTGCTTATGTAAATTGCAGATTTAAATTTGGCGCTATTTTTTTTGTTATTTATATAAAGTTGGCCGGTCTAAAAATGTCATATCTACCATTTATGAATCTTTCGCTAATTAAATACCTCGTGGAGGTAAAAACGCGTTTTTTATAGTGAAAACTCATTTTAAAATTATATTGTTAATATAACTATATTTAGTTTAATATTGTTTAATTTGATGGTACAAATTAGGGCTTACAAACATTGATAAATATCTAAAGTAAATAAGTTCAAATTCAGGAAATCATTCACTTTCAATACATTTTTTTTTTGAATAAACAAATATTTGCTAATATAAATAATGCACATTTCTTACAGTAATAAACAGTTTTGGTAACAATCTAAATTAATCATATTTTAGTTCAAATAATCACATGTACTTGACATTACACATGACAAGTATAATATGTTATGATAACGAATAAGTAATTTTGTAAAAAAAGATTAAAATTTTAATAATAAATGAATTAGTTTACTTAATATTTAAAACACAACTAAAAATGTATATAACAATATCTCGCATAGTGCGATTTCGCACTATTTGAAACCAGTCTAATCGTGGATAATTACATAAACCGCATAAATAGCACAAAAAAAACTTGACTGTACAAAGGTAGAAAATAGTTTACTATATTTCTAAAACGTATAATTATTTAATTAAAAACTAATTAAAAAGTCAATGATTACATTGAATTAAGCAAACAACTGAAATTATTTTATACTTTTTTTTTATAATAAAGACATACACAGAGTAGGAAATGTTAGCAGATAATAAACATAAACAATTAACAATAGAAATCAATCAATTTATTTTTGAATCTACAAAGTTTTTTTTTTACATTTAATTTTCAATTCCAGTTTTCTTATAGTCAAGTATTAAAAGTTATATAATATTATACAAATTTAAAAAAAAAAACAATACTTGTTACTGACTTTAATGACTTTTTGTGTAAAATATGTGATTAATTCTATTAATGATATTTAATGCCTCTCGATTCCATGGACTTTCGGCAACGTTTCCTTGGATATCCTCATAACCTCATCGTATTTCGGTGGCAGATCGTATTCTAAAACAAAAGATTAATCATAAATTTATAAATAAAGTTTTTTTTTTCAATAAAATATGCAAATAAGGTTTCATCTGTTAATTGGATTTGAGGTACGTTTATATGTTTCAAATTTATCAGGTAAAAAGTTTCGAAACCTCTGCAATAACGCTATTAATTAGCAATATATGAAAACTAGATTACGTGATATAAAAGTATGGAGATGTTCAACTGTCTTAACAAGTGGCGCCTCCACAGAACTATTAGCAAAGTTTTTACGGCGAATATATTCGCCGCTCGTCCGAAAAGTATCAATTGGTAGTTAATTATAAGAATACAGCGTTATATGAAAACTGCGTTATAGAATTTCTTTAATACAAACGATAAAATGATTACGTAAAATTTGAGATATGTTATGAATAAGATTTTATTAAAAATACCTGAATATGCTGGAGGTGGTGCCAATGTCGATGGATAAATTCCTTGGTGAATAATATCCTCTACTTGCATCCCATCATTCGTGAATCCGGATTCCATGTCACTGGCACGATTAGAATGGATTTCTGCAACCAACATTACACGAGAATACCATCAATTCGTAATTTCATTGAATTGATATATTTAATTATGCAAACCAATCATTATATATAAGTATAAAATGTAGATGTTTTTTTTGTTAATTTACAAAAAAAAACAATATTCTTACCACTTTCATAATGTCTTCGTAGTCTCTGGAGAAAACTGCAGAATGAAATCAGGAATACGATGATTAGTACGAGAACAACGAGCAGTTCGATCGGCATTTTGACATCGGATATTTCTTTGGTGTAGTGAATGTGTTCTTGGTTCTTTCAGTTTTGATATTGATTGATTGCTTCAGATTGATTCTTTGAATTACACGCATACGTGAAATTAACCTGAAATCAATAAAAAAAAATACAATTATTATTATATAATTCATTAGAAACTTTATATGATTCGTAATTTCAATATATATATTGAAATATATTGAATTTACGAAAATTGTAAGGTGGCGCAAAAGTAATGTCATAATTTGAATTGGCTGCCATTTTTGCAGATAACGTCAATTGTCACTGTGCTTTGACATTTATGATATATAGTGAATTAGTTGTCAACAAGCCATGTAGCAAAAAGCAAATTATGACATTATTTATGCGCCACCAATATATATTCAAACGTACGAGAATATCAAAAGATAAAACTTACAATTTTATACAAATTTTATACTTATTTTTCTTTTCTAACAGATGGAAAAAATATGTAAGTCGACAATTCCTTTATTCAAAAGTACAGTAAGAAATAACGTATAAATAAATATACAGTGCTTTTTACTCGTACAGTGAAACATATTCAAAAATACACGTAAAATGTATACACTAGTTTTAAAAATGATGTAGATGCCGCGCAATCCGTTAATTCTTCGTTAAGCGAGTAATTTTTCTTACAATTCATTTTGTTCGTTAAGCGAGGTTCCACTGTACTTAAAAATACTTTATTTCTAAAAATCTATTACATATATTCAATAAATTATTGAGAATCAAAGGTAAATCACTGAAAATAATAAAAATGCATCGACTTGGAAATTCCGTGTTCATTATATAATCTCAATCTATATTTAAACTGATTACAGGAAATTGATGACGCATATAATGATTTTATAATGATATAATTTCTTTGTATTTTATAATGAAAAATTATATATTCTGATGTGGAAAAAAAATAAAAACATTTCATACATTGAGTATTTCCAATTTGTGAAAGCATTTTCTAAATTCAGTTTATACATATTTTTTTTTATACACTCGTCGCAAATGAATCCTTTCATCTCGTCGGACAAACATGTGTGAATCGGCATTAACAATCGTGACGTAAATAGGTTATTTTTCACTATTCCAAATCCAAATATTTAACTTTCGGAATCCTATTTGCCGCCGTTTTATCTTATCTCTCGACGTTCGTAAATAATTCAGGAAACAAGTAAATACATTAAAACAGCACAAATTCTTTAACGACTTCTATTTATTATAACAGAAAGTATCAGTTTCGACTCTCTTTCATCATAAATAGACCAAGAAACAAATGAAACTCATTGGTGTAAACCAATAAATATATTTAAAAAAAATTAGAAATCCTCTAACTTTTAAATTTTAAATAAAACACATAAATGCCCTCCTCAGCTTTGCCACCCTTTCTTCATT
>NW_017095808.1:11244-20644 GCF_001412225.1 Nicrophorus vespilloides
GAAAGCTGAATGTTTGGGGAATCCAGCAAGTATAGATACATTCCTGTGCATAAAACTGGGTTACCATGTCCAATAATAAGAGCACAGGAATGTATCTACACTTGCTGTATTCCCCAAACATTTAGCTTTCACATGCATATATTGGATTCATTCTATCTATTATAGTTTTCGAGTAAATCCAAACTAAAGATGTGTTTTTATTACAATTATATCAAATTATTTATAATAATATGCATTTTACGAAAACATGATTAGCGCAATTTAAAGAAATTAATAAAGTCAACTTCTGCACGTTTTCATAATTATAAACAGTTTCATTTTTGTTATTGTCTACAGTCCGATTTCATTCATTAACATACATTACGTAATATTTTATTAAAATTTTATATATCAGAGCATTTTTAAACAAAATATACAAGTAAAAACAATAATAAAATATGAAATAGATTCTCAGTTCATGAATGTATTGAAATTGTAAATATTATTAAGAATATTATTATGATAAAATTGCATCAATGTGCTCTGTTTTCAAGCTAATCTTATCAAATGTTCCTATTTCACGATGAACTCATATATATTGGAACAATAAACCAATGGAAAATGTTTATTTTTTTCAGAAAATTACATAATATTAATTAGTAGATCAATTATAGTTGAAATTATATAGATAATCATAAATATGTGAGTAATTTGTTTTTTTTTATAGAATTTTATATAAACTGTTCTCAGTTGATTAAATCTTACTTTATGAAAAATATTTTTTATTTAGTAACACAAAATAAACTAAAATGATTCTAAATTTTATCAATAGAAGAAAGTACTGAAATAGTTATTAAAAACATATAATCTCCACTAAAACTTAATTTTTATATAAGATAATAGTTGTATTATTCTTTCTACTGTAAATCATTACAATAATGAACTTAATAAATTTATATATGATAGATTTTACTGACACAAAATATTACAAAAACGTTCTTGCATGAACACCATTCGATTCTCTAGTTTATTGTATTCATTAACAAACAGAAGTCAATAATAATAGTATTAATAACTAAACGAAATACTATGCAATCAAAAGATATTTCAAGGTGTAAAAGGAAGAACCGCTAATTAGTTGAGAACAAATACGTGTAGTGTTAATTTCATACGATAATAAACGATAGGAAACACAGAATTAGTAAATATTTGAACAACATCTAAAATTACACATAAACAGTAGTAGAATGTTATTTGTTTGTGCTTGTTTTTTAAATAAATGTTTATTTAACTTAATAATTACATTATTTTCTGTTCTTTTGCGTTTATTTCAAAATAATTATAATGAAAATTCATTAAATATATATTTGCAATTGTTGCAATATTTTTGGAATTGACAAAAAAAAAAATGTGTTCTCATATTACGAATTCAAAGTTTACTGAAGAAGAATGAAATATACAATATTTAATTACCTAGATGTTCTTTTACCGGTAAATATTTAAGCAAAAACCGGTAATTTACCCATCAATTACCGATAATTGGCATTTTTGTGTGATTGTATTACTACTTATTAGCAAAGCAATATTTTTTTATAGTATATAATTAAGAATAACCTTTGCTGAAGAAAAGTCACATTCTGCTTCAATATTCGTGGGTTTTTCACTATAAGAAAGCAAAAAAATAATTTGGTTTTTATTTAATATTTATTAAAAATTATGGAAATTATTTGTTGTCAAACGGTATACTTATTTTTTTAATAGCAAAATTAAAAATAATTTATCATTTAAGCGTTGTTTTGATTCAATTATTATTATTTGTTTCTAATATTAAAAATGTGAGATGTCATCTGTCAAAAATGCATGTCAAAGTCTGTTGAATAACCTGTCAATTAGACATTGTCATTTATGATGTTTGATAATTGTCATTTTAATGGTTAATCAAAAGCAAATAATAGAATAATATTAGTACAAAACTTTTTAAATAATTAAGTAGAATAAAAAAAATAGTTTATTATAGAAATTTCGCTTTTATCATGTGCAAATTTCAACCTTTCAAAATAGTGATATGTTATGTTAATTTAACGTCTATACGTGTTGCTTATACTCTTCAATTACCATACATGACGTACCCAATAAACAACAACGCGAAAAATTGGTTAAATATTTAAGATTTTTCAAATTATTTTCAATGTAAACTATGTACTAGTAGCATATAATATTAGTATGGTTACAATATAGAAAAATATAATAATTTCGAAGTTTGTAGTTATAATTTGAATTATCCATTTGCAAATAATTTATTGCAATATATTGCGACATAAACGTTTAAAATGTACTTATTTTTCGAATCATAAGACGCATAGAAAACTCTACTTAAAATTGAATTGCAGCTTATGACGATAATCAAATATTCTTCTCTAAATATAGTCATATAAATTAAATTATTTTCAATTTGTAGAATTTGCAAAGATAATTCTTACAAAACATAAACTATTGAAATTGAGTTTTACTTAATTTTTTTTAGTAAAGTTAATGTATTTTCCTGGTATTATTCTAAAAGATTGTAAAGGTATTGTTGTATGCAAAATGATTGAAATTTTAAATTCGTTGCGTGAAATATCCTCACGTGAACAATGAACAACATCGTTGGAAACTTAATTGTTTTTAGATGTGTAAATAGCAGTAATGGACTAGTGAGTTTGGAAAGAGATAGAAAACAAAACGTCGTCATTAACATCGTGCAATTAAGTGAAGTACGTCATTCCAAGAATAATTTCATAATAAATATGTCAAAGTATAAGTAAAAATTGTTTTCGACAAAAGGTCTTTTCATCGATTTCGCATAAATAACGCATAAATTATGGAAACGAATGAAACACCCAATTTATGTTTATTCTGTTTTGAAGCGTTCAACTGAATAACTTAAGATAAAGTCTAGAAATGTTTGAGGACAAATGAAAAATGCTACTTACCCATAATTTTTACATTTTTAACAGACGTGGGGTGAAGTGCGTTTTCGTGGTGTTCCCTTGAAACTATCTTTGATTTGAAATTCGTTTGAGAAACTTCTTTTTTTTACGCGAGGATTGCTGCGAGCTGTATCTGCCTCATCCCATAGCTGAATTGTGTTTGAGAGAGGTGTCAGTCGTTAACGTTCGAGGCGCACCTCCAGCGACATTCGGTAATTAATTCCGTTATCAGTCTTAAACTAATTACCAACGTTTTTACCCGCTTACAAACGTCTGGATACGTATTTATTATTTATATTATATAAACATCATGTTTACACTTACTTTAATTCTATTATATATTTTTTTTTCGTTTGCTACCTGTCTCTTGATTACTTTTTATTTTCTTTCTTTACTTAACTTAACCTTCGTTTCCTTGGCGAAAATCGCAGCGTACAATAATAGAAATGATTACAGGGAAAAAAAAATAATATGATATTTGCTTTGCAACATGCGGCACGCAGATTAACGTTTGCTTTATTACACTATTTGCTTTGTTCCTGATGATATTTTTTTTCATTTTATAGCAACATTTTTGTTGTTGCCATGCATCATTTCATCAAGTTAATTTTATTTGTTTTCTATATTATTAAATATCATTATTGATCGCAATGACCAAAGAGTTATAGATTCATTTAAAGTCGACTGAAATACCTAGAGAATATCGCTAATTGCACGAAAACAGTAACAGTTACAAATATAACAATACAATCAATTAAAAGCGTATATATTGACCTTTATTTAGACTATTTATACTTCTAATTGGCAAGAATGGTGATCAAGTAATTTGTACATAAAGACAATATTTTTTTAACATGTAATTAACACAAAAACACTAAAAGTATAATCGAGTTGTGAACTCAAATGAAATCCTATGCATTATGTTTTATTGAGAGGTTTTTTTTTCTTCAATTTTGACAGCTTATTATATAGAAAGTGTAATAATAACAAATCTAATAGCACACTCTTATTAAAGTTTTATTTAGAGTATTCACACTTCTGATTGTTGTCGAGTATAATATGAAACGTAAAGACACTGTATTTTTTAAACATTATAGAATTGCTTCTATATTGACCTTTATTTAGACTATTTATACTTATAATTAGCAAGAATTGTTGTCGTGTAATATGTTTATGCATAAAGATAATATTTTAGGAGTATTTCATTATTATTTTTTTTCAATTTTGACAAAATATTACACGAAAACTGTAAAAGCTACAAATCTAATGGTACACTTATATTAAAGTCTGTACATTAAGCTTTATTTAGAGTATTCACACTTCTAATTGTTGTCGAGTAGAAAGTGAAACGTAAAGATATTGTATTTGTGGCGGTGGTTATTTTTTTCTTCAATTTTGACAACTATTTACACGAAAACTATAAATGCTACAAATCTAATGATACACTTATATTAAAGTCTGTATATTAAGCTTTATTTAGAGTATTCACACTTCTAATTGTTGTCGAGTAGAAAGTGAAACGTAAAGATACTGTATTTGTGGCGGTGGTTTTTTTTTTCTTCAATTTTGACAACTATTTACACGAAAACTATAAAAGCTACAAATCTATTGGTACACTTATATTAAAGTCTGTATATTAAGCTTTATTTAGAGTATTCACACTTCTAATTGGCTTTTGACATTAAAAATGTTTTTTTTTTAATTATTTTGGCAGCTAATTGCAGGAAAACAGTAATAGCTAAAAATCTAGCAGTCCAATTAAATTATTTACACTTTCAATTGTCGTAAGTTGCCGACTAAAACAATAAATTTTAAATCCTTTGCATATATGTGCAATTATTAGAAAATACAAATGATTACAAACAATAAATAGCAAGTACTTTTTTTTGCGTAGTAATTATTAATAAATAAAAATAATAAAACTATATGACATTATTTTAATTTGTTTGTGTACGAAAAACGCACATCTTTATAATTGCGTTTGAATTAATGTATAAATCGACCTTGAAAGTATATTAAAATATTGATGTTTTTTACCAGATTTATTAGTAATATGTTAAAAATTAGATACATTAGAATTTGTTAAAAAAATATGTGAAAATTTTAATTTTCAAAATAAGTGTCCGATTTCAGTTTAGCAAGGAAAAAGTTACTCTTTTGTAACAATAGTAAGTTTAGTCTTTTACACGCTGACAATTTCTTAGTAGCTATTGGCAATAGAATGATGCCAAGATTCCTCACATGAGCAAAGACAAACTCCAGCAGATAACATTGATAGCTCGTCAGGAACTTGACCGTTTATAGTTACTAATTTATTAAATGTAACTCATAAGTGTTAATTTTCAAATGTTTTCCATTTCATCTTGTAGTTTACATGTGAAAATACACGTTATTTATATCTTTTATGAAATTGGACACTTATTTTGGAACAAAAGCAGCAAAATGTATTGAAAAAAATGGCTTTAAATTTTTTTTTAAAGTTTATTACATCTGGATTAAAGGAATGAAACTATTTGGTACATAAGTAATGACTTTTATTCAATGATAACAAAAATATTTACAATCATAAGAAGGGACGATTTCAATAAAAAAAAATTATATATTTCTATATATATATACACAATAGGTTTATAATTACAAGAAAATATCACATTTGTACATACTCAAAATTTTCCATGTTCTCTCCAGTGCGGAGAAACGACGAAAGGAAAAAATGCAAATCCTTAAAAGAAACAACAAGACAATATGTTTTGTTTTAATTAAAAAAAAAATATATATATATCGTTTGTTTCTATTTCTGATAGAGCTGTATCTCTTTTTTTTCTCTCTAGTTACTGAGATCTACATTCATAAATATATTTGTTTGTTAATTTCCATGGAGAAACCGAATGGGAGATCTACAGAATTGGAAAATAATTCGCTCGGACCTCTGGAAAATTCTGCTGCCGAAGACGGAAAAGAATACTGATGATATGATGGAAAAAAAACATTCTTGGAAGGAAATGCGCTTTCGCTCTCGCTTTCTCACTCGTATTTTCGATGCACAGCACTATTATAAAAGTAATTATGTTTGTTTTGGATACAATTGGAATAGTTAATGTATATTTTTTGTTGTTGTCCTAATACAAGGGAAAATATGAATGTTCATTGCTTTCTAATTGTATCCACGAACTGGGGCGAATTTAGACATGGGCTGCAGCCCAAAGCACATGAATTGGAGGGCTCCAAACAATGGTAACACAAGGCACCAAATAGTGTTAATCCATGACCCCCCAAACAGTGTCTACAAATTACTTTTAAGTTTTGTGTATGCATTTTAAATATTTTTTTTTTTTCTCGATTTTCCTTTTTGGAAGGAATTGTCAAATGTTGAAGATTGACTATGGCACGACGTTGAGTTTGAGACGTTTAGAGCCTAGACATTTTGATGGTATTCTGGTGGTGGACCTCTCGTCGTCGAGTTATGAATGGGAACGGGAACGGTCGTCGCTTTTTGGCTTGCCATCACCTGGATTGCCTCATCGTATGTTGGCAAATCGACTAGAAAAAAAAAGGGAATATCATTATTTTGTTCAGCGCAACAACGCATTTCATATTAAGAAAATATATTGCTTCTCTATGTTTTAAATCAACGATGAATGTTGACAGTTTCAATAATTCATCTTTTTGAGTTCCAATAATTCAAAGAAATTAACAATTCTACGAAGTCAATGTATCATTTACGTTTCAAAGAACGCAGTATGTTTTTGTATAAACGCCAATTTATGTACATTTAGTTGTAAATATTTCGAAGAAAAACTTATAAATATAATCATTTAATCCATTTCATATCAGGAAATGAAATCTTTGGTAGAATTAATTCCTTAACTTATCAAGTTCTAATAATTAATTAATAATAAACGCTGAAAATATTTGTATTTTCCAAATAAGAATCCAGTGTTTCCTTATAAAATCTAGTAACATTTAGTGTATTAACCGTCTGTGGAATTCAGATAATAAACGACATAAACAATAGTAGAATTTAATAAATAATTACTGCAAAAACAATCTAATTTCATTTTCTTTTTTTTTTGGTCCAATTTCTGAAATCTTATCGATCTCAATTTTGTAATTAAGTATATGACACATTATTAATTCTTTTGTTTAGAAGATTTTATTACCAATTGTGAAATAATTAATTTAAAAATGTGTTTATTTTGTAATGAAATTAACTTTTGTGTTTAATATTTTATTACCAGCTGTGACATATGAAATTACAAAAAAAAAATGACATTAAATGCAAATCTTAACTGAAGTTTGTTACCAACCGTAACAGAATTTTTTTTTATTACAATTTACATGATTTAAGAGATCAAAGAAATGCTTTGTATTACAAAATGATGCTTACCATTTGTGTATGGTGGCGGAGCGTTTGTGAGGTCCTTACGTCCTTCATTAACAATGCTGAAGGAATCGATGGAGACGTGTCCATCGTGTGTTGGCCAATGTTCCTGTCCATTCAAACGTCCACTTATGTTGTAAACATCGACGTCTGCAGGACCTAGAACAATAATAATAAAAAAAATATAATTTAATAATAATTTAAAAATAATATAATAAAATAATAATTTAATAAAAAAATTTCAAGTAATGTTCATCAATATTTTACTTATTTTGCTGAATTAAAATGTATAATATTAATAATGTTTTTATTAGATATACTGCAGGAACTAAAAATAATTTAAAAAAAAAATTTGTTTAGAAATTTTCAAACAAAACTATCCGGACTTTCTTCTTCTTCTTTATTCCACCACCCTTCTCATTTAGCTTGTGCGAAGGGTGGTGGACTTTCATTCATCTAATTATCGAGTTGTGAATTTATCTCAGGTACGGACTAGGTATGCAACCCAATAATCACATATGCATTCCAAAAAAAAAAAAACAAAAAGCTTTTTTTATACAAAATATCGAAAATCCTACTTATAAAAGCAGTGGTAAGCAAAATTGTGCAAAGTGTAATTACTATCCTCAGAGATAGGTCTAATTCGTGATGCTCAAAATGTCCTCGTAAAGGTAGTTCGTGTTTTGTCAAAAGAAAAAACAGATGGCGGTTATTAATTTCGATAAAATGTATCGATTTGCAGTAACTTCCTTTATTGTTTTGTTTATTGTATTATTTTCTTTAAATTGTGCAATAAAATTTATACGAGCTCCATTTCCATATTTTTTTTTTTTAATTATACAGTAGAGTAAATGTAAGATTGAGAGCATTCGTTTCTCTTGCATGGCTTTATTGATGTTGTTTAGATCAGAATATCCTAATTTATTCCAATTGTTTTTTTTCTTGAGAAAACAAAATGCACGGCCAACATGGACATAAACATGCAAAACATCTACAAATCCAAGCAATAATGATGCAGGCTCTTTTTCATTAAACGGGAGAGAATCAAATCTTCTTTTAAGCATATTTCCACCTTTCGTTGGTTTTCTTTTCAGTTCTTTATATGGTATCTAAAAAACTAAGTCAGAAACCGCATCTACTAGTAGTAGTGAAGCAGTTGTCAATGTTGTCAACTTAAGCACGTAACCTAGAATACCATGAAGTGCGCACGTGCGAAGTAAGCATATCCCGAATCTGACTACATGACGTTTTTATGTGTGCGTACATGTTATGCGCAATATCAAAAAATTCTTGTATAGCCAACTAATCAGTCTTTATTACATAAAAAACTTGATAATAACATGTTGGTAGTCATGAATTTTAATGACAGTAGCGACAATTAAACTTCAGTAGTTTTATTTTTTTTTATAAAAAAATGATCAAATTGCTATGAAAAAAAATGAAATATACCAAAAGACTAGTTATTAATGATTTTGTAGATTTGTAAACTTCAGTCACAACTTGCAATTATTTCCATAAACAATAAACTCATCATTGATCATTTACAGCAGCGTTTTCCAAACGGTGAGGCGTGAATGTTTGGGGAATCCAACAAGTATAGATACATTCCTGTGCTCTTATCCATTTTGCTGTAATACGCGTTCAAATTTGAAAATTGAAATTAGAACGTTCGAAAAAGCAGTGTTTCACATTTCATTGATTTACTCGAAAACTATAATAGATAGAATGAATCCAATATATACATATGAAAGCTGAATGTTTGGGGAATCCAGCAAGTATAGATACATTCCTGTGCTCTTATCCATATTGGTGTAATACGCGTTCAAAATTGAAAAATTGAAACTAGAACGTTCGAAAAGCAGTGTTCTCACATTTCATTGATTTACTCGAAAACTATAATAGATAGAATCAATCCAATATATTCATATGAAAGGTGAATGTTTGGGGAATCCAGCAAGTATAGATACATTCCTGTGCTCTTATCCATATTGCTGTAATACTACAATAGATAGAATCAATCCAATATATTCATATGAAAGGTGAATCTTTGGGGAATCCAGCAAGTATAGAT